>NC_056748.1:356744351-356759351 GCF_019279795.1 Protopterus annectens
AGAACTTACCGTTCCAAATCCCTTTTCATTTCAGTATTCATACTTCTGGTATTTCTGTCTCTAAATCTGTTTTACTTCTCTTTTAGATTTAATCCAGAACACCACAATAATATAATTACACCTCCAGGCTATAATATTATGCGCATGGATAGACTAGAGAAAAAGAGAGGTGGCGTAGCAATATTATTCCAAAATCACCTCACCTTAGAACAATTGGATTACAATTGCCATGAAGTTAAACACATAGAACTAATTCTTGCCAAACTAAAACTTAACTCCAACAAACATATAAGTATTGCAGGTGGCTATATCCCACCAGGCAATAACATTACAATTATGGAAAGGCTACTTAACTGGATCTCTAACTCCTTACCACAAGAAACCATACTATTAGGAGACTTTAACATTGACTGGCTTAACTGCTCTAACCATAATCCATCCACCCACATTAACCTCCACAGATTTACCCAAATTATATCTACCCCAACCAGAACAGACAAAACTTCCAAACATGAATCCATCCTAGACTGGATACTGTTATCTGACCCCACTCTAGCACAGCAATCAGGATGTCTCCCTGATAGTCTAAGTGACCATCAACCAACCTTCCTAATTAGAAATAGACCCCAACACATTAACCAATCCATCCTCAGAGTCGTTTGCAATAAAAAGACCTTTATACCAACTAACTTCATAAATGCACTAAAAAGCTGCAATTGGACCCCCCCTAAAACAACTTCCTCTAGATGAAGCCATAAATTACTTTAACTCTACCTTCCTAAAAATCTTAAATCATCATGCTCCCACCCGAACCATAAGAATGAAAACAAATTATGCCCCATGGCTAACTAAAGATACCAAAATTATAATGAAAGAAAGAGATAAAGCTTGGACCCAATATCATAAAAACAAAACTACCAATCACAGAGAAATATATTTAGAACTCTGTAATAAAGCTAAAAAACAAATTAAATTAGTTAAAATCAACTACTACAAAACCATACAAGACAAACATGCTCACAACCCTAAAAAGTTCTGGGCCATAATAAATGGTATAATGCATCCAGGAAAAGTATCCACTCCAACCCGAGTGGTACCAAACAACCAAGACATTCCCCATCAATTTAACAAATTCTTTACCGAAACAGTTCAAACTCTTGCACAAACCCAAAACACAACTAGCTGCCCCACAATGGCATGTTCCCCCTACTCAACCAAATACAAAACAAAATAATGATACATCCAACTTTTTCCTGCAACCTCTACCCACAAAACTAATCCTTAAACTCCTAAAAAACTCAAACCAACCACACTAGCAGCTGACAACCTACCTGCTGATTTCCTTCAAATAGCAGCAGAAGCAATAGCCTATCCTGTATCCATTCTCATAAATAGATCACTAGCAGAATACAAGGTGCCCACCTTATGGAAAACATCACATATTATTCCACTACACAAAGGAGGTAAATCCTTAGACCTCACCAACTATCACCCTATCGCAATCCTGTCACCTTTATCAAAAATATTAGAAAGAGTTGTTCACTACCAGCTACTGCATTACCTCCTAGAAAATGACCTACTCTCCAAATCTCAGCATGGCTTTAGGCCCTCACACAGCATTACCACAGCACTGCTATCATTCACTGATATAGTTAACCACCATAGAAACAAGGGACTATTTGTATCTTCCATATTCTTAGACTTATCAAAAGCCTTTGACGTGGTAAACCACAGCTTTCTACTTCAAACTCTTTCTAACCTAAACTTAAGCTCCTCCTCTATATCTTGGTTCACTAGCTACTTATCAGACCAGCAGCAAGCAGTCCTTTGGCTAGACCAGCTGTCCCCTCTACTACCAGTATCCACAGGAGTCCCCCAGGGTCTATCCTAGGCCCACTGCTGTTCTCACTATTTACCAACCAGATCTCTTCTTCCTCACCCACCACATCCATCATACAATATGCAGATGACACAACCCTTATCTGCTGCCACCACCTTGACAGAACTCCAAACCCTAACCCAAAATAGCTTTACTCTAGCCGAAACATGGTTCACCAACATTAAACTTATTCTTACTCCCAAAAAAACTAAACTAATTATTTTCAGTCCTGGGTGACCCCCTCCCCTAAACAACATCCAAATCACTCCTACTACCCACACTAAACTGTTAGGTGTTGAAATAGACAATAACCTAAAATTTGACATCCATATAGCTCAAACCATCAAGAAAGTAAACAAAAAGCTATGGCTCCTCTACAAGAATAAACAGTTTATGATGAAGCAAACCAAAGCAACCATCGCTAGGACACATCTCTTATCCATTGTTCTCTGTGCCTCTCCTGTACTTATAAATCTCCACCAAAATGATCTAAGCAAAATGGAATCTTGTTACAACAAGATTGCCAAGTTTGCTACTGAAGCCTCTTACATATCACACCACTGTCTTGCCCTTAAGCTGCTCAGCTGGCTTGAACTGCCTCAACTACTTCTACTCAATCAACTCTCAATAGCCCACAAGCTCTACTACCTTCCAAAAAATACCCCAGCACTCTAGCACCTAATCCAGCCTCATCAATGAGAGCCTTGAGATCCAGTAGCCAAAACCTCATGAATGTAATTAAACATAAAAATGAAGCTGGTAAAGCTCTTTTTGCTTGCACTAGTGCCAGGACCTGGAACTCACTACCAAGCCAAATAATCGTGACTTCATCTAATACTCAATTCAAAAAAACTCCTGAAAACCCACTACTTGACTAACTGGCTTTGCCCATGCTACTCCCCTGGTTAACTTGCACCAGTACACTGTTCTAATAATATAACTTAGGGACTACACCTTAACTTTTCCCTGGGAATTTGATAAACATTTCCCCGAATAGCTAAATATTAGATAATTAATCATTACTAAATTACTAAAGAAAAAAAAAGGGTTTTGCTGTCTTAATGCCTAATATTATGTTCTTTATTTTTCTTAATAACTTGTAAAACTGCACATTACGGTATAGAAAGTTGGACATTGCTGTTGTGTTTATTAGATGTCTAGAGCTGTTTGTCTATACAATTTTCCTTGTATGTAAGGTTCTTGGAGCTTTTCTCCACAGGCTTCCACTTGCTATGTGTTTATTAGATGTCTAGAGCTGTTTATGTATGTAAAATTTCCCTGTATGTAGTGTTCTTGGAGGTTTTCTCCCTGGTCCTCTGCTGAAAATGGATCTGTGTCCAGTCGGAATTTCCTGGTTAACAAATGTAAAATAAAAAATAATAAAATAAATAATCCTTATTCATTTTTACCACTAAAACACAATGCCTCCTTTAGTGAGTGCTACCCTTCCCCGTAAAAATCACAGCAGCACTTTATTCCTATCCACATCTAAAACCAGTAGCTTTCCAGAAGCATGTTTCTACTTTACCAACCCACCTTTAACTAGATTTACATAAAGAGAACTTTACTAGTTACCTCATTCCCTCCAATACATCTCTTTTGAGTGTGTACCTTTAACTCCCACTGGTTGTGGCTTCAGGCTTAAAAAAATGAAGTTCATCATCTTGCAGTTCTAACAAATACTAATTGACAGAGATCATATATTAATATAGTTGTGTTCGCCATTGTGTATGCTTCAAGATAAAATATTCTGATACCTTGTATGTAGCATGGTTTTGGAATTATTAATACAAATATGAACAGGCAATATTTGATGCCTAGAGGAGCAGTAGAAGGTAACTGCAGAAACACCTAGAGATGTCACTCAACTGTAATGAGTTAATACATGATCCATAAAATGACTTACAAAATAAATCTGTATCATAAAGTACATAGCTAATGTAAGACATAATGACTTTGGATTTATATCTATAACCAGCACCCACCCTCTCAATAATTTTTAAAGCAACTTCAGCTATTCCAGTAGTACTTCACTTTCTCCATCTTCTCTGGCATTTGTGATGTAATCAGATTATTTTAATATCACACACAGGTTACTAAAAGGCTTCAGAAATTTTAATGTGTTTATCATTCCTGTAACAATTTATATAAAATAAGTGTTCACCCTTGTAAACTCCCCCCTTCCTCAGTCCTGACAGTTAATTCATTATTTATGGCAGGCCTATTCAATCACTTTAGAATAAGGACCGGATTAATTTCCACACATTTATACAATTACTATAGTAACCATTATGTACTTTGGTTTCTGTATGATGTCAGAATTAATGTATATAAATTAGGGGGTGCAGGGGGTGATTTTATTAAATTTTCATTATGTCAAAGGAAAAAGCTTCAAAGACCAATACACGTTAGGTTCAAGTAAGGCACCCTTTATTACTTGCAGCAAGGGGACAAAGCATGTAGGCACAAGGTTTGTCTGATTTTCTGGTGATCAGTATGTTATTCTTATAGAGTTCTCTTCATGTCTCACAGAAAATGTTACTATTCTATTGCTGATGTAGTTGGATACAGTTTTCTGTGTGTTCTACACAAAATGTTGCTAGACTTATTGCTGACTAGTTAAGATTATTTCCTAGCTTGCAAAACATTTTGAGAAAAACAACCTGGCCTTGGGTTTATTTTGGCCCATTTCAACTTTTCAATTCTTCAATTGTGCAGTTCTAATACATGTGTTACATTTTGCCTAGATTCAAGGTACATGTCTAACTTTGGTGCAAGTAGTGCTGACTATGGTTTATAATTTCAAACATCTATTGTTTCCTTTATCAAAGCCTCTAACAGCTGTACACTTTCTAATAGCATAAGCAGAAATGAATGTCTCTTTGTTAAATTTCATGACATTAGCAGAAATGAAATGCTTCTTGTTAGGTTTCATGACATTAGCAGAAATTAAATGCTTGCAGATTCATGCAGTGTGAACAGAATAAATGTATTAACCCTTTTAAACCTCAAATGCACTAAGCATACATATTACTATTACATATTTTTCCAACATTTACCCCCTTTTAATACTTTTATTCTACTTTCAAGACAAGCATAAACAGTTTTTTTCTTCTCCTAACCTCTTCCTGCTTAGGATTTGCAGTTAAGAGAGTCATTCAGTTTAAGCTCATGAAAGCATTTTCAGTTTTTAAGCGATTCAAGTTCAGCATCTTGATATAAGTTTTCTAAAACTGAAATGTCTATAAAACTTTTAATCAGTCCTTTCATGCAGGGGATGCAGCAGCACACACATACCACCAGTAGGATTATTCCTACACAGATGGCAATCAGAATGTTCATCAAGACACTGCCCCACCCCCCAAACAATTTCTGGAAAAAGTCTGTCAATGGATTTGGTCCTGGTTTGGTCATAGCCGACACCTGCTGAATCACCTCGAGATGGTTGTCTATCTCATGTTTGTGGTCAGGAATATACGAACAGCACTCCTCCTGGATTAAAGCGCACGTACCTCCTCTCACTGCTAGGGTGAAGTCAAGAGCCATGCGATTTTGAAGCACTACTGTTTTCATGGCATTCAGTTCATCAGTCACCAACTCTAGGGCGGAAAAGGTTGCATTACTCATTACTTTGAGAAGCTTAGACAATTTTCTCAGTTCCCAGATTTATTTCGTTGCTCCATATGTTGGCATTACACCTTCCCACAATATAACAGTATCACTCAAGTCCATGTGTGCCAGTCCATTGCCCACAGCATGATGGTTTTTCCACCGTGCATCGATTTGCCCCACTGGGTTGACAGGTTTCTTGACCTCTCGAACATTTCAAATACTCCCTTGAGGTAAAACTGCTGTGTGTCATATGGCTGGAACCAGGTAACCTAAAAAACAACTGCCCGACCAATTCTCAGATAACCATTTATATGCCTTTCTGCCGCATACAAAGTAACAATCTTCCACTTTAGTAGTAACTTTACTATGCCCTGGCTCTGCATGAAACATTTTTTTGTCAATTATAGACAGTTGCTTATAAAGATCAGCATTATGTTTTACTTCTTCAGTTGTCTTATGCATCAGTTCAAAGAATGTATCATAGCTTGTGTTGCAATGGGATCTGGTGTTATCAGGTTTAGTGTAGCATCTATAGGGAATAGTCACATTGCAATTGCTTCAACCCACCTGAACCGTATCATTTTTGTAAAAACACACAGTTCCCCTCTGTCGAACAGACAAGTGAAATGCTACTTTATCTTGTGATGTGACGTCTAATGTATCATGAATTAGGTTTTCCCAGGTCTTGTTGGCTCCTAGGGGAACTGAAGTTAACAGTAACTACCCATATGCTGTTGGTAAAGCTGTGCAAATCCAGCAATTCGAAACGTTGAAAGTTTCAGCATACACATATTTGATTGCCTGGTAAGTATTAAAGTTCGGGTGCCACTCATGCTTGTTTAGTTCAGTTTGTGTTGATGGAAAAAGGAATGGCCACAACAAAAAGATTATTGTCACTAGTACAGTCAACAGGATGGTTATGCAATACTTTTGTGGAAATGGTTGTGGAAACGGTTGTTCTGCATTTCTGTTTTCTCAGACTCTTCCAAGTAGGTGTATTTGGATCTTTCTGGATTCCGTCATTTTCACTTTGGACACATGCTCTTACTCTCTGCCCTAATAGGACCTTCAGCACCGATGGTTTCTTCACTGGGGTTGAGATGGATCAATCCTGTTGATATGAACCCCCTTTGTAGCCAGACTTTGTGCTGAGGGCCCAGATGGAGAGGTAAGATTCTTGTCCAACTCAAAGTTCTTAACCAGCTTGCAGTGCATCAGGTGTACCCATGAAGCCCATTCTGCTATCTTGATTGCAGTAGGTGTCGAAAGAAGCACCTGGTAGGGACCTTCCCACCTTGGTGATGACCAGTTCGTCCTCTTGATGTTTTTAATCCACACCCACTCTCCGGGTGGCACTGCCACTTCTGATGTCCCGGTTTGTTTATTATCTGAAACAGAATTTAACTGCAACAGATGTTTAGAACTCAACAACTTTTTCATATATTCAGCTAGTGTAAAATCAGCTTCCTGGTCTGATGACATGAGAAGTTTCCACTGGGGTGTATAATAAGCCCTTCCAAATAATTTTTCAAAAGGAGTCAATCCTTTTGCTGTAGGGACAGTTCTCATGCTCAACAGTGCCAGGGGGCAAACAGTATAACTAGTTTTTTCCTGTTTCAGTTATTAATTTTCTCAATTTGTTTTTTAGTATACCATTATGCCTTTCAACTAGCCCTGCAGATTGTGGATGGTATGCACAATGATTTTTTAAAGAAATACCAAAATGCTTACTCAATTGCTGTATGGTCTGATTTACAAAATGTGTACCATTGTCACTGTAGATTCTTTCCGGAATACCGAATCTGGGAATGATTTCTTTGACAAGAACTTTTGCCACCGTGGCTGCATCTGGATTTTTGGTTGGAAAGGCTTCCACCCATCTGGAAAACATATCTACAATGACAAGACAATACTTCTTATTTTCACATTTGTTCAATTCTATGAAATCCATACAGATAGTGTGAAATGGATATGGTGGTGTAGGGAAACTCCCTTGCTTGGGCTTTATCGCCCCTTGTGCATGATGTTTGTTACAAATCTGACACATCAAACAACATTTTTTAGAGTAGTTTGTAAATCCGTACGCTGTGAACACCTGGTTCAATAGCTGTGCCATCCCCCCTGTTGAGACATGGCACTGCCCATGGCTCAACAAAGCTGCATATCAGAACAAATTAGAGGGTAGTATCGGTTTTCCCTCTCTAGAGATGTACAGCCCCTTTTCGAGGATTGCTCCTTGTTTTATCCATCGTTGTTTTTCAGCTTGAGTAGTAAGTGTTTGCATTGTTTTTAACATTTCTAAATCTAAAATCTCAGAGGGTTGTAATTCCTCATTTAAAAGAAATACTTCTGTGGCTGCTTGTTTTGTAGCTGTATCAGCTCTCGCATTACCTTTTGAAATTCTATCTTGTTGCTTGGTATGAGCTGTGCATTTACAAATGGCTATTTTCTGAGGTAACTGAATAGATTCTAAAAGATCTAAAATAAATTGTGCATGATTTATAGATTTGCCAGTAGATGTTATCATTCCCTGGTTTTTCCACTGTTGTGCAAAAACATGTACAGTAGAAAAAGCGTACTGGCTATCAGTAAAGATGTTTACACATTTACCCTTTGTTAAGGTACATGCCCGTGTCAGAGCAATCAATTCTGCTGCCTGTGCAGATAAGTTGTGTGGTAAAGGTTTTGCTTCTATAATCCCAGTATCAGAGACTACTGCATATCCTACTAGGTTCTGTCCTGCAGGACCCCTTTTGCACGAACCATCCACATAGTATGTCACCTCGGCATCATCCAAGGGGACATCCGTGAGATCTTTTCTAGGTAGTGTCTTTTGCTCAATTACCTGCAAGCAGCTGTGTGGTGTGCCGTCTGCAGGGGTCGGGGACAGAGTAGAAGGGTTCAAAGTTGTGCATTGTTCAATTGTCATATGAGGTTGGCTCAACAATATAGTCATACAGGAAAGATGCCTAGCAGGGGAAAGATATGCTACTTTTTCTTGTAGTAAAATAATCGCGACTGCATGAGGTACTGTCAAGATGAGAGGGTGGAATAAGACTACTGAGGCCGAAGCCTGTACTGCCATTGCAGCTGCAACTACTGCTTGTACACAGTGGGGTAAAGACCGTGCCACTGGGTCTAGTTGTGATGAATAGTAAGCAGTGTGGCATTGCTTATCCCCATGCTGTTGTGTTAATACTGATATCATGTAACCCTGCTTACAATCTACAGTTTGGAAAAAACGTTTATGATAGTTTGGCAATCCCAGAACTAATGAAGACGCTATTAACTGCTTTAGTTTACAGAAGGCAGATTCTGCCTCTGGTGTCCATTGTAACAAATCCGGTGCTGCCATAGGCTTTTTATATATAAGGTCAGTCAGAGGTGCATATTCCAAGGCATAGTTTGGAATCCAGCGCCGTCAGAAATTAGTTGTACCCAGGAAGGACATAATTTCCTTCTTGGTAGTGGGTTTTGGTGCTTGCAAAATTGCTATTTTCCTGTTCTCGTCTAATGTTCTACCTTCCTTGGATATTACATATCCCAGGTATTTGACTTGTTTTTTCCAAATATGCAGTTTACTTTTATTTACCTTATGTCCTTCAGCGACTAAAAATCGTAGAAGTGCTATGGTATCCTCTCTACAATCCTGCTGGGTGGGGGCTGCCAGCAAGATGTCATCAACATAAAGTAAACTCTGACTGCCTCTTGGTGGGGTGAATCCCGCCAAGTTGCTTGCCATTTCTTGTGAGAATATCATTGGACTTTCACAATATCCCTGTGGTAGTCGCATATATGTGTACCTTTTCCCCTGAAATGTGAATGCAAACCAATACTGGCTGTCAGGGTGTATCAGTATCGAAAAGAACGCATTGCTGATGTCTGCCACAGAAAAATACTTTTGTTGAGGTTTCAAATCATTCAACAGGGTGTGTGGGTCTGGCACCGTGGGTGCCCTTGATATTACTGCATCATTTACAGCTTGTAAGTCCTGGACCGTATGCCATTCTCCATTGGCTTTTTTGACTGGAAATAAGGGTGTGTTACATGGAGAATCGGGAGATTCTACCAGTATTCCCCCTTTAAGTAAGGCTGCTATAATAAGCTTTATCCCTGCCTCTGCATCTTTTCTTAAGGGATACTGTCTTTCTTGTGGTCTGAATGCTGATTTTGACGTGATAGTAACTGGTCCCGCTGTACGAATAAGTCCTACATCTGATTTCCCTGACGACCAGAGAGTCCCTGGTATGTCTCATAAGGCATTCTCTTCCTCCTTAAACAGGAGTGTCAATCAGCTGCCTTTGCTAGACTGCAAGTGCACAGCTGGGTTGGTCTGAGTTATCCAATTCAACTTCTGTACTTGTATTCCTTGTTCTGACAGCTCTAGTTCTGTCTGTTTCTCCCATCTCGTGACTTTTTCTCCTAGGTCTGCCCATTCTATATTTCTGTTTTTGGTTAAGCTAACGTGTGGTAATCAATTAGATTTATAGAGTGCAAAGAACTCCTGGGGCAATGAACAGCTGGCTACACTGTTCCCTTCTGTATCCCAGTACAGGTTACGTAATATCAATCTGTTTGCATGATTCTTAAATAATGCTTGCTCATATTCTTTATCAGGTCCTGGAGTGTTACAATAATACAGGGTACAGTGCAACAGACATTGCTTATCAATGTCAAGGGAGGGGAACTTGCTGATGGCTACATTCATTAACTCCTCGGTCACAGTCCCTGGACCAGTCATAACCAAGTCCTGGCTGTACCAATAAAACATTTCACCCTCCGATTGCACTGCAAAGGTATCCATTTGTCGCTGTGCTTCCATACCCTGCATGGTTGGGACTACTGCTATACCAAATAGCTGCATAAGGTCTCTGCCCAAGAGGTTTACTGGGCATTTTGCAGAAACTACAATTTTGCTTCTTTGTGTCAATCCTGAAACAGGATCAGTTATTGCAATGTCATGGGAGAGAGGCTCCCGATACAGCTGTCCATTAGCTGCTTTGACCAGTATATAATCAGGTGACTCTGTGTTTTTTGGCAGTTTGGAGGGATGTATCAGGGTTCGCGATGCCCCTGAGTCACACAAGAATTTGACTTCCCTCCCTTCTACCAAGAGTGTAACTTCTGGTTTTGTGTCTGCTAAATAGAGCTCCAAGCTCAATAAAAATAGGTCTAATATCTCATTTTCTTCATTGTCACTTACTTCCTGCACTTCTTCTACTCCTTCTATCACGTTCTCATTTGTCCTTTCTTCACTAGCCCTTTCTAGTGATTTCTGACTACCATACAGTCAGTCCTCACCCTCCTTATCTTCCGTTGTTGCCTTCTTGTTTTTCTTGCAATCCCTTGCCAAATGTCCCTTTTTACTGCATTTAAAACATTCTCCCCTTTTCTTCCGCCCATCAAAGTCCTCTGATCATTGATCAGATTGTTTGTTTCCCTGCACATTTTTCTTGCCTTTTTTCCCAGACTTTACTACATAAACTTTTGCTCCATCTTCTACAGAAAATACTTGAGCTTTCTTTTTCTTTTTGCTATTAAAATGCCTTTCGGCATGCCTAGCATATTCAAGTAATGATTGTAACCTGCTTGTATGATGGTCTACCATGTGTTTTGTAATAAAACTGCTTATAGGCATGCTACTGCCTTTTAAAAATGCATTCTTTAACTGCTGTTCATATGGGGAATCTTGTGTTTGATCTTCAGGTACCTGCATTCCACAGTGATTATTAAAACATTCTAACAATCTGGCATAATACCGGTCAATTGTTTCACCTTCTTGTTGGATGCATTGATTAATGCAAGTCCAGTCTACCCTAGGTTTCTATTTTTCAGAGATGCGATCTGTCAGACCTTTTACTCTGGTGTCTAATTCTGCGCTGCTATGTGGGAGGGGTCTTTGTGCAGTGTCACGGGGATTCCAGTTCCCACTGATCATGTACCAATCTGGCCCTACAATCTGTCTAACTACCTTTTCTATCTCTTCTCTGTTTAGATTATAACTCAGCCTCATTCCTTGTAAATCTTCTGAGAATTTTCTAAAATTAACCTTTGGATGGGGGATTCCCTCAGTGGCTTTCCGGATGTCTTCCTGAGTCCAAGGTCTATACACTAAAATAGTTGGGTCCTGATTGTCTTGACCTGCCTGAGGATTGGGTACTTCTATAAGTGGGCATATTTCTTCTTCTTCACTTATAGATTGTGAATTCTTAACCATCTGCCATAACTCGATGCCCTCATCTGAGTTACCTGCCTTTGTTCGGGACCTGGTCCTGATGGGATCTCTAACTTTAATCAGTTTTAGTTTCATAATATCTCTGCCAACAAGATATAGTGGGGGTGGACTAACTTGTTCACTTGCTTCATATTCTGGTAAGGGAGGTGGAGGTGCTGATGCTATTACTAAGTTATTGTCCTCCTTATCTAAAAACATTGTTTTTAAATCTTTACTTTTTTGTTCCCTATGGTTTACTTCCTCAAGCCACCTGTGTGCCTGAGGAATTCCTAATTGATGTTGCTTTGTTACCCGAACTTCGGAATTGGTTTTGAGCTGTTTGATAAGTTTGATAATCGACGATTTTTCTAATTTTCCATCAAATTTGTATTTATTAACCCATTTTGAAAAATATCTAACATTGTCGGCGCACTGCGACTGCATGTATTTTGCATCTTCTGTTAACGGTGGATTTTGGGGTCCTTTTGTGCAATTATTACCCATTTTGTTTCACTCTTTGATTGTTACGTAACTTTTCTTAATTTTTTAATGTGGTACCACGGATTTTGTTATAGTCTCTTCAGAATGACTGCCTACTTATTCTGTTCCTCCTGATCTATGACAAGACAGTAATCTTTTTTTGTCCCTGACTTGCAAGAAAAATACAGTCTGACAAAAACAATACACATCTAGTCCCTGATCTAAACAGAAAAACAGAAAAAAGTAGATTTGCCTTACCTGAGCCTACGTGATTGATCACCGATTCGTGGAGACCCGTCCTTCAGTCACAGATCAGAAAGTGGCTGGCCTCTTTTGAACGACAATTCAGTCAGAGGACTTTTCATATAAGAAGAACCAATTTGCTGTCTTCCCCGTACGGTTTCAACCACCCGGCCGTCTGATCCGAGGTGAAGAGAGGGTTCCGGCTCGAAGGACCAATCTGTCAAAGGAAAAAACTTAAAGACCAATACACATTAGGTTCAAGTAAGGCACCCTTTATTACTTGCAGCAAGGAGACAAAGCATGTAGGCACAAGGTTTGTCTGATTTTCTGGTGATCAGTATGTTATTCTTATACAGTTCTCTTCATGTCTCACAGAAAATGTTACTATTCTATTGCTGACGTAGTTGGATACAGCTTTCTGTGTGTTCTACAGAAAATGTTGCTAGACTTATTGCTGACTAGTTAAGATTATTTCCTAGCTTGCAAAACATTTTGAGAAAAACAACCTGGCCTTGGGCTTATTTTGGCCTATTTCAACTTTTCAATTCTTCAGTTGTGCAGTTCTAATACATGTGTTACATTTTGTCTAGATTCAAGGTACATTTCTAACTTTGGTGCAAGTAGTGCTGACTATGGTTTATACTTTCAAGCGTCTATTGTTTCCTTTATCAAAGCCTCTAACAGCTGCACACTTTCTGATAGCATAAGCAGAAATGAATGTCTCTTTGTTAAATTTCATGACATTAGCAGAAATGAAATGCTTCTTGTTAGGTTTCATGACATTAGCAGAAATGAAATGCTTGCAGATTCATGCAGTGTGAACAGAATAAATGTATTAACCCTTTTAAACCTCGAATGCACTAAGCATACATATTACTATTACATATTTTTCTAACACATTAACTTCGTCTTTTGAATTATTTTACTTAGAAACATAAAGCAACATGTAGCATTGTAAGAGACTGGGTTCCAGATTAAATTCTGGTGACAATAATTGTGATCCTCAGAATATCAGAATTTCAAGTAAGAATCATGTGTGTGTGTGTCTATATATATATATATATATATATATATATATATATATATATATATATATATATATATGTGTGTGTGTGTGTGTGTGTGTGTGTGTGTGCGCGCATATATGCGGTATTGTGGTGGTTCAAAGTCCCAGAAATATTGATAGAATTACTGTAGGCTATGTACAAGGACCCAATGACTCAAGTACGAGCAGTGTTCAGCCTCACAGAGGGGTTCCCAGTGGGAGTGGATATACACCAGAATTTAGCTCTGAGCCTACTGCTGTTCATACTGGTGATGGACTTCATTAGCAAACAGGTTGGAGGGGACAGATCAACGATGTTGCTGCATGCAGATGATATGATATTACAGGCAGACTCTGTGCAAGAACTCGAGCAAAGTATAGAGAAATGGAATGGAAAACTGAAGGCACATGGGATGAAATTAAGCACAGATAAGACAGTGGTAATGGTAGCAAACTGGGGAAATCAGAAGAAGATGAGAATTGAGACAGAAGGGAAGATAGTGGAGCAGGTAAATGGCTTCAAGTATGTGGGAGGGGTAGTTGAGGAGAAGGGAAGTCTGAATAAAGAGGTCAAAGCAAGAATAAGAGGGGCTGCAGCCAACTGGCATAGAGTCTCAGGTGTAGTCTATGGCCGAAGAATGCCAAAGAAGCTGAAAAGTAAGGTGTACAAGACAGTGGTGTGACCAGTAGTACTGTATGATACAGAAACCTGGGCAGTAAAGGCAGAGCAGGTAAAGAAGCTAGAGGTGATGGAAATGAAGTGCCTGAGAAGGGTGGTAAGATACACTCTGTGGGACAGACAAAGAAATGAGGACATAAGAGCAGAAGCCAAAGTAGCTCTAATTGCAGAAAAGATCAAAGAGAACATATTACGATGGTTTGGACACGTGTAGAAAAGCAGAAGATGATCTGGTAAAGTAGATTTGGGACAGACAGGAAGAAAGTAAGAGGAAACGAGGATGTCCAGCAAAGAGATTAATGGATTGTGTTAGAGATCTGTGACAGTCAGGCATGAGTGTCGAAGAAGGCAGGAGTGTGGCATTGAATTGAGAGAGATAGTGACCGTTAACACGATTCCCCAACCCCATATAGAAAATGGGAAAAAGGGGGATGATGATGATGATATATAGATATATAGATATGTATATGTATATATACCAAGTCCCCAAGTCCAAAATTGTAGTATCCTGGAATATTTCCCATACTCCAAGGAGAGATCTTAGCATTAACTGGGAGTGTAGCCTTTATGTTTGGAAGTGCAAGGAGTCAAAAGCCATCATGAAAAAAACCTTAAAGGTGTAAAAGTAAGTTTCAGTATTCATTCTCTTCTTTGGTTTGCAATTTCTTCAAAATGTTGGGACTTTAAAAATTGGGTCTTACATTTGATGATATATATAGCCTTTAATACTGACCTGCTTAATTAAAAAATGACTGGATGTATGTTTTTGTAGCATAGTGCTGTTGTGCTCTGGCAAACCCTGATCTAAATTACCTCATATTTCAGGAGGAATTGTGGAGTCCTGACTG